>NW_027204193.1:60000-85000 GCF_024711535.1 Dipodomys merriami
TAACCCTAACCCTAACCCTAACCCTAACCCTAACCCTAACCCTAACCCTAACCCTAACCCTAACCCTAACCCTAACCCTAACCCTAACCCTAACCCTAACCCTAACCCTAACCCTAACCCTAACCCTAACCCTAACCCTAACCCTAACCCTAACCCTAACCCTAACCCTAACCCTAACCCTAACCCTAACCCTAACCCTAACCCTAACCCTAACCCTAACCCTAACCCTAACCCTAACCCTAACCCTAACCCTAACCCTAACCCTAACCCTAACCCTAACCCTAACCCTAACCCTAACCCTAACCCTAACCCTAACCCTAACCCTAACCCTAACCCTAACCCTAACCCTAACCCTAACCCTAACCCTAACCCTAACCCTAACCCTAACCCTAACCCTAACCCTAACCCTAACCCTAACCCTAACCCTAACCCTAACCCTAACCCTAACCCTAACCCTAACCCTAACCCTAACCCTAACCCTAACCCTAACCCTAACCCTAACCCTAACCCTAACCCTAACCCTAACCCTAACCCTAACCCTAACCCTAACCCTAACCCTAACCCTAACCCTAACCCTAACCCTAACCCTAACCCTAACCCTAACCCTAACCCTAACCCTAACCCTAACCCTAACCCTAACCCTAACCCTAACCCTAACCCTAACCCTAACCCTAACCCTAACCCTAACCCTAACCCTAACCCTAACCCTAACCCTAACCCTAACCCTAACCCTAACCCTAACCCTAACCCTAACCCTAACCCTAACCCTAACCCTAACCCTAACCCTAACCCTAACCCTAACCCTAACCCTAACCCTAACCCTAACCCTAACCCTAACCCTAACCCTAACCCTAACCCTAACCCTAACCCTAACCCTAACCCTAACCCTAACCCTAACCCTAACCCTAACCCTAACCCTAACCCTAACCCTAACCCTAACCCTAACCCTAACCCTAACCCTAACCCTAACCCTAACCCTAACCCTAACCCTAACCCTAACCCTAACCCTAACCCTAACCCTAACCCTAACCCTAACCCTAACCCTAACCCTAACCCTAACCCTAACCCTAACCCTAACCCTAACCCTAACCCTAACCCTAACCCTAACCCTAACCCTAACCCTAACCCTAACCCTAACCCTAACCCTAACCCTAACCCTAACCCTAACCCTAACCCTAACCCTAACCCTAACCCTAACCCTAACCCTAACCCTAACCCTAACCCTAACCCTAACCCTAACCCTAACCCTAACCCTAACCCTAACCCTAACCCTAACCCTAACCCTAACCCTAACCCTAACCCTAACCCTAACCCTAACCCTAACCCTAACCCTAACCCTAACCCTAACCCTAACCCTAACCCTAACCCTAACCCTAACCCTAACCCTAACCCTAACCCTAACCCTAACCCTAACCCTAACCCTAACCCTAACCCTAACCCTAACCCTAACCCTAACCCTAACCCTAACCCTAACCCTAACCCTAACCCTAACCCTAACCCTAACCCTAACCCTAACCCTAACCCTAACCCTAACCCTAACCCTAACCCTAACCCTAACCCTAACCCTAACCCTAACCCTAACCCTAACCCTAACCCTAACCCTAACCCTAACCCTAACCCTAACCCTAACCCTAACCCTAACCCTAACCCTAACCCTAACCCTAACCCTAACCCTAACCCTAACCCTAACCCTAACCCTAACCCTAACCCTAACCCTAACCCTAACCCTAACCCTAACCCTAACCCTAACCCTAACCCTAACCCTAACCCTAACCCTAACCCTAACCCTAACCCTAACCCTAACCCTAACCCTAACCCTAACCCTAACCCTAACCCTAACCCTAACCCTAACCCTAACCCTAACCCTAACCCTAACCCTAACCCTAACCCTAACCCTAACCCTAACCCTAACCCTAACCCTAACCCTAACCCTAACCCTAACCCTAACCCTAACCCTAACCCTAACCCTAACCCTAACCCTAACCCTAACCCTAACCCTAACCCTAACCCTAACCCTAACCCTAACCCTAACCCTAACCCTAACCCTAACCCTAACCCTAACCCTAACCCTAACCCTAACCCTAACCCTAACCCTAACCCTAACCCTAACCCTAACCCTAACCCTAACCCTAACCCTAACCCTAACCCTAACCCTAACCCTAACCCTAACCCTAACCCTAACCCTAACCCTAACCCTAACCCTAACCCTAACCCTAACCCTAACCCTAACCCTAACCCTAACCCTAACCCTAACCCTAACCCTAACCCTAACCCTAACCCTAACCCTAACCCTAACCCTAACCCTAACCCTAACCCTAACCCTAACCCTAACCCTAACCCTAACCCTAACCCTAACCCTAACCCTAACCCTAACCCTAACCCTAACCCTAACCCTAACCCTAACCCTAACCCTAACCCTAACCCTAACCCTAACCCTAACCCTAACCCTAACCCTAACCCTAACCCTAACCCTAACCCTAACCCTAACCCTAACCCTAACCCTAACCCTAACCCTAACCCTAACCCTAACCCTAACCCTAACCCTAACCCTAACCCTAACCCTAACCCTAACCCTAACCCTAACCCTAACCCTAACCCTAACCCTAACCCTAACCCTAACCCTAACCCTAACCCTAACCCTAACCCTAACCCTAACCCTAACCCTAACCCTAACCCTAACCCTAACCCTAACCCTAACCCTAACCCTAACCCTAACCCTAACCCTAACCCTAACCCTAACCCTAACCCTAACCCTAACCCTAACCCTAACCCTAACCCTAACCCTAACCCTAACCCTAACCCTAACCCTAACCCTAACCCTAACCCTAACCCTAACCCTAACCCTAACCCTAACCCTAACCCTAACCCTAACCCTAACCCTAACCCTAACCCTAACCCTAACCCTAACCCTAACCCTAACCCTAACCCTAACCCTAACCCTAACCCTAACCCTAACCCTAACCCTAACCCTAACCCTAACCCTAACCCTAACCCTAACCCTAACCCTAACCCTAACCCTAACCCTAACCCTAACCCTAACCCTAACCCTAACCCTAACCCTAACCCTAACCCTAACCCTAACCCTAACCCTAACCCTAACCCTAACCCTAACCCTAACCCTAACCCTAACCCTAACCCTAACCCTAACCCTAACCCTAACCCTAACCCTAACCCTAACCCTAACCCTAACCCTAACCCTAACCCTAACCCTAACCCTAACCCTAACCCTAACCCTAACCCTAACCCTAACCCTAACCCTAACCCTAACCCTAACCCTAACCCTAACCCTAACCCTAACCCTAACCCTAACCCTAACCCTAACCCTAACCCTAACCCTAACCCTAACCCTAACCCTAACCCTAACCCTAACCCTAACCCTAACCCTAACCCTAACCCTAACCCTAACCCTAACCCTAACCCTAACCCTAACCCTAACCCTAACCCTAACCCTAACCCTAACCCTAACCCTAACCCTAACCCTAACCCTAACCCTAACCCTAACCCTAACCCTAACCCTAACCCTAACCCTAACCCTAACCCTAACCCTAACCCTAACCCTAACCCTAACCCTAACCCTAACCCTAACCCTAACCCTAACCCTAACCCTAACCCTAACCCTAACCCTAACCCTAACCCTAACCCTAACCCTAACCCTAACCCTAACCCTAACCCTAACCCTAACCCTAACCCTAACCCTAACCCTAACCCTAACCCTAACCCTAACCCTAACCCTAACCCTAACCCTAACCCTAACCCTAACCCTAACCCTAACCCTAACCCTAACCCTAACCCTAACCCTAACCCTAACCCTAACCCTAACCCTAACCCTAACCCTAACCCTAACCCTAACCCTAACCCTAACCCTAACCCTAACCCTAACCCTAACCCTAACCCTAACCCTAACCCTAACCCTAACCCTAACCCTAACCCTAACCCTAACCCTAACCCTAACCCTAACCCTAACCCTAACCCTAACCCTAACCCTAACCCTAACCCTAACCCTAACCCTAACCCTAACCCTAACCCTAACCCTAACCCTAACCCTAACCCTAACCCTAACCCTAACCCTAACCCTAACCCTAACCCTAACCCTAACCCTAACCCTAACCCTAACCCTAACCCTAACCCTAACCCTAACCCTAACCCTAACCCTAACCCTAACCCTAACCCTAACCCTAACCCTAACCCTAACCCTAACCCTAACCCTAACCCTAACCCTAACCCTAACCCTAACCCTAACCCTAACCCTAACCCTAACCCTAACCCTAACCCTAACCCTAACCCTAACCCTAACCCTAACCCTAACCCTAACCCTAACCCTAACCCTAACCCTAACCCTAACCCTAACCCTAACCCTAACCCTAACCCTAACCCTAACCCTAACCCTAACCCTAACCCTAACCCTAACCCTAACCCTAACCCTAACCCTAACCCTAACCCTAACCCTAACCCTAACCCTAACCCTAACCCTAACCCTAACCCTAACCCTAACCCTAACCCTAACCCTAACCCTAACCCTAACCCTAACCCTAACCCTAACCCTAACCCTAACCCTAACCCTAACCCTAACCCTAACCCTAACCCTAACCCTAACCCTAACCCTAACCCTAACCCTAACCCTAACCCTAACCCTAACCCTAACCCTAACCCTAACCCTAACCCTAACCCTAACCCTAACCCTAACCCTAACCCTAACCCTAACCCTAACCCTAACCCTAACCCTAACCCTAACCCTAACCCTAACCCTAACCCTAACCCTAACCCTAACCCTAACCCTAACCCTAACCCTAACCCTAACCCTAACCCTAACCCTAACCCTAACCCTAACCCTAACCCTAACCCTAACCCTAACCCTAACCCTAACCCTAACCCTAACCCTAACCCTAACCCTAACCCTAACCCTAACCCTAACCCTAACCCTAACCCTAACCCTAACCCTAACCCTAACCCTAACCCTAACCCTAACCCTAACCCTAACCCTAACCCTAACCCTAACCCTAACCCTAACCCTAACCCTAACCCTAACCCTAACCCTAACCCTAACCCTAACCCTAACCCTAACCCTAACCCTAACCCTAACCCTAACCCTAACCCTAACCCTAACCCTAACCCTAACCCTAACCCTAACCCTAACCCTAACCCTAACCCTAACCCTAACCCTAACCCTAACCCTAACCCTAACCCTAACCCTAACCCTAACCCTAACCCTAACCCTAACCCTAACCCTAACCCTAACCCTAACCCTAACCCTAACCCTAACCCTAACCCTAACCCTAACCCTAACCCTAACCCTAACCCTAACCCTAACCCTAACCCTAACCCTAACCCTAACCCTAACCCTAACCCTAACCCTAACCCTAACCCTAACCCTAACCCTAACCCTAACCCTAACCCTAACCCTAACCCTAACCCTAACCCTAACCCTAACCCTAACCCTAACCCTAACCCTAACCCTAACCCTAACCCTAACCCTAACCCTAACCCTAACCCTAACCCTAACCCTAACCCTAACCCTAACCCTAACCCTAACCCTAACCCTAACCCTAACCCTAACCCTAACCCTAACCCTAACCCTAACCCTAACCCTAACCCTAACCCTAACCCTAACCCTAACCCTAACCCTAACCCTAACCCTAACCCTAACCCTAACCCTAACCCTAACCCTAACCCTAACCCTAACCCTAACCCTAACCCTAACCCTAACCCTAACCCTAACCCTAACCCTAACCCTAACCCTAACCCTAACCCTAACCCTAACCCTAACCCTAACCCTAACCCTAACCCTAACCCTAACCCTAACCCTAACCCTAACCCTAACCCTAACCCTAACCCTAACCCTAACCCTAACCCTAACCCTAACCCTAACCCTAACCCTAACCCTAACCCTAACCCTAACCCTAACCCTAACCCTAACCCTAACCCTAACCCTAACCCTAACCCTAACCCTAACCCTAACCCTAACCCTAACCCTAACCCTAACCCTAACCCTAACCCTAACCCTAACCCTAACCCTAACCCTAACCCTAACCCTAACCCTAACCCTAACCCTAACCCTAACCCTAACCCTAACCCTAACCCTAACCCTAACCCTAACCCTAACCCTAACCCTAACCCTAACCCTAACCCTAACCCTAACCCTAACCCTAACCCTAACCCTAACCCTAACCCTAACCCTAACCCTAACCCTAACCCTAACCCTAACCCTAACCCTAACCCTAACCCTAACCCTAACCCTAACCCTAACCCTAACCCTAACCCTAACCCTAACCCTAACCCTAACCCTAACCCTAACCCTAACCCTAACCCTAACCCTAACCCTAACCCTAACCCTAACCCTAACCCTAACCCTAACCCTAACCCTAACCCTAACCCTAACCCTAACCCTAACCCTAACCCTAACCCTAACCCTAACCCTAACCCTAACCCTAACCCTAACCCTAACCCTAACCCTAACCCTAACCCTAACCCTAACCCTAACCCTAACCCTAACCCTAACCCTAACCCTAACCCTAACCCTAACCCTAACCCTAACCCTAACCCTAACCCTAACCCTAACCCTAACCCTAACCCTAACCCTAACCCTAACCCTAACCCTAACCCTAACCCTAACCCTAACCCTAACCCTAACCCTAACCCTAACCCTAACCCTAACCCTAACCCTAACCCTAACCCTAACCCTAACCCTAACCCTAACCCTAACCCTAACCCTAACCCTAACCCTAACCCTAACCCTAACCCTAACCCTAACCCTAACCCTAACCCTAACCCTAACCCTAACCCTAACCCTAACCCTAACCCTAACCCTAACCCTAACCCTAACCCTAACCCTAACCCTAACCCTAACCCTAACCCTAACCCTAACCCTAACCCTAACCCTAACCCTAACCCTAACCCTAACCCTAACCCTAACCCTAACCCTAACCCTAACCCTAACCCTAACCCTAACCCTAACCCTAACCCTAACCCTAACCCTAACCCTAACCCTAACCCTAACCCTAACCCTAACCCTAACCCTAACCCTAACCCTAACCCTAACCCTAACCCTAACCCTAACCCTAACCCTAACCCTAACCCTAACCCTAACCCTAACCCTAACCCTAACCCTAACCCTAACCCTAACCCTAACCCTAACCCTAACCCTAACCCTAACCCTAACCCTAACCCTAACCCTAACCCTAACCCTAACCCTAACCCTAACCCTAACCCTAACCCTAACCCTAACCCTAACCCTAACCCTAACCCTAACCCTAACCCTAACCCTAACCCTAACCCTAACCCTAACCCTAACCCTAACCCTAACCCTAACCCTAACCCTAACCCTAACCCTAACCCTAACCCTAACCCTAACCCTAACCCTAACCCTAACCCTAACCCTAACCCTAACCCTAACCCTAACCCTAACCCTAACCCTAACCCTAACCCTAACCCTAACCCTAACCCTAACCCTAACCCTAACCCTAACCCTAACCCTAACCCTAACCCTAACCCTAACCCTAACCCTAACCCTAACCCTAACCCTAACCCTAACCCTAACCCTAACCCTAACCCTAACCCTAACCCTAACCCTAACCCTAACCCTAACCCTAACCCTAACCCTAACCCTAACCCTAACCCTAACCCTAACCCTAACCCTAACCCTAACCCTAACCCTAACCCTAACCCTAACCCTAACCCTAACCCTAACCCTAACCCTAACCCTAACCCTAACCCTAACCCTAACCCTAACCCTAACCCTAACCCTAACCCTAACCCTAACCCTAACCCTAACCCTAACCCTAACCCTAACCCTAACCCTAACCCTAACCCTAACCCTAACCCTAACCCTAACCCTAACCCTAACCCTAACCCTAACCCTAACCCTAACCCTAACCCTAACCCTAACCCTAACCCTAACCCTAACCCTAACCCTAACCCTAACCCTAACCCTAACCCTAACCCTAACCCTAACCCTAACCCTAACCCTAACCCTAACCCTAACCCTAACCCTAACCCTAACCCTAACCCTAACCCTAACCCTAACCCTAACCCTAACCCTAACCCTAACCCTAACCCTAACCCTAACCCTAACCCTAACCCTAACCCTAACCCTAACCCTAACCCTAACCCTAACCCTAACCCTAACCCTAACCCTAACCCTAACCCTAACCCTAACCCTAACCCTAACCCTAACCCTAACCCTAACCCTAACCCTAACCCTAACCCTAACCCTAACCCTAACCCTAACCCTAACCCTAACCCTAACCCTAACCCTAACCCTAACCCTAACCCTAACCCTAACCCTAACCCTAACCCTAACCCTAACCCTAACCCTAACCCTAACCCTAACCCTAACCCTAACCCTAACCCTAACCCTAACCCTAACCCTAACCCTAACCCTAACCCTAACCCTAACCCTAACCCTAACCCTAACCCTAACCCTAACCCTAACCCTAACCCTAACCCTAACCCTAACCCTAACCCTAACCCTAACCCTAACCCTAACCCTAACCCTAACCCTAACCCTAACCCTAACCCTAACCCTAACCCTAACCCTAACCCTAACCCTAACCCTAACCCTAACCCTAACCCTAACCCTAACCCTAACCCTAACCCTAACCCTAACCCTAACCCTAACCCTAACCCTAACCCTAACCCTAACCCTAACCCTAACCCTAACCCTAACCCTAACCCTAACCCTAACCCTAACCCTAACCCTAACCCTAACCCTAACCCTAACCCTAACCCTAACCCTAACCCTAACCCTAACCCTAACCCTAACCCTAACCCTAACCCTAACCCTAACCCTAACCCTAACCCTAACCCTAACCCTAACCCTAACCCTAACCCTAACCCTAACCCTAACCCTAACCCTAACCCTAACCCTAACCCTAACCCTAACCCTAACCCTAACCCTAACCCTAACCCTAACCCTAACCCTAACCCTAACCCTAACCCTAACCCTAACCCTAACCCTAACCCTAACCCTAACCCTAACCCTAACCCTAACCCTAACCCTAACCCTAACCCTAACCCTAACCCTAACCCTAACCCTAACCCTAACCCTAACCCTAACCCTAACCCTAACCCTAACCCTAACCCTAACCCTAACCCTAACCCTAACCCTAACCCTAACCCTAACCCTAACCCTAACCCTAACCCTAACCCTAACCCTAACCCTAACCCTAACCCTAACCCTAACCCTAACCCTAACCCTAACCCTAACCCTAACCCTAACCCTAACCCTAACCCTAACCCTAACCCTAACCCTAACCCTAACCCTAACCCTAACCCTAACCCTAACCCTAACCCTAACCCTAACCCTAACCCTAACCCTAACCCTAACCCTAACCCTAACCCTAACCCTAACCCTAACCCTAACCCTAACCCTAACCCTAACCCTAACCCTAACCCTAACCCTAACCCTAACCCTAACCCTAACCCTAACCCTAACCCTAACCCTAACCCTAACCCTAACCCTAACCCTAACCCTAACCCTAACCCTAACCCTAACCCTAACCCTAACCCTAACCCTAACCCTAACCCTAACCCTAACCCTAACCCTAACCCTAACCCTAACCCTAACCCTAACCCTAACCCTAACCCTAACCCTAACCCTAACCCTAACCCTAACCCTAACCCTAACCCTAACCCTAACCCTAACCCTAACCCTAACCCTAACCCTAACCCTAACCCTAACCCTAACCCTAACCCTAACCCTAACCCTAACCCTAACCCTAACCCTAACCCTAACCCTAACCCTAACCCTAACCCTAACCCTAACCCTAACCCTAACCCTAACCCTAACCCTAACCCTAACCCTAACCCTAACCCTAACCCTAACCCTAACCCTAACCCTAACCCTAACCCTAACCCTAACCCTAACCCTAACCCTAACCCTAACCCTAACCCTAACCCTAACCCTAACCCTAACCCTAACCCTAACCCTAACCCTAACCCTAACCCTAACCCTAACCCTAACCCTAACCCTAACCCTAACCCTAACCCTAACCCTAACCCTAACCCTAACCCTAACCCTAACCCTAACCCTAACCCTAACCCTAACCCTAACCCTAACCCTAACCCTAACCCTAACCCTAACCCTAACCCTAACCCTAACCCTAACCCTAACCCTAACCCTAACCCTAACCCTAACCCTAACCCTAACCCTAACCCTAACCCTAACCCTAACCCTAACCCTAACCCTAACCCTAACCCTAACCCTAACCCTAACCCTAACCCTAACCCTAACCCTAACCCTAACCCTAACCCTAACCCTAACCCTAACCCTAACCCTAACCCTAACCCTAACCCTAACCCTAACCCTAACCCTAACCCTAACCCTAACCCTAACCCTAACCCTAACCCTAACCCTAACCCTAACCCTAACCCTAACCCTAACCCTAACCCTAACCCTAACCCTAACCCTAACCCTAACCCTAACCCTAACCCTAACCCTAACCCTAACCCTAACCCTAACCCTAACCCTAACCCTAACCCTAACCCTAACCCTAACCCTAACCCTAACCCTAACCCTAACCCTAACCCTAACCCTAACCCTAACCCTAACCCTAACCCTAACCCTAACCCTAACCCTAACCCTAACCCTAACCCTAACCCTAACCCTAACCCTAACCCTAACCCTAACCCTAACCCTAACCCTAACCCTAACCCTAACCCTAACCCTAACCCTAACCCTAACCCTAACCCTAACCCTAACCCTAACCCTAACCCTAACCCTAACCCTAACCCTAACCCTAACCCTAACCCTAACCCTAACCCTAACCCTAACCCTAACCCTAACCCTAACCCTAACCCTAACCCTAACCCTAACCCTAACCCTAACCCTAACCCTAACCCTAACCCTAACCCTAACCCTAACCCTAACCCTAACCCTAACCCTAACCCTAACCCTAACCCTAACCCTAACCCTAACCCTAACCCTAACCCTAACCCTAACCCTAACCCTAACCCTAACCCTAACCCTAACCCTAACCCTAACCCTAACCCTAACCCTAACCCTAACCCTAACCCTAACCCTAACCCTAACCCTAACCCTAACCCTAACCCTAACCCTAACCCTAACCCTAACCCTAACCCTAACCCTAACCCTAACCCTAACCCTAACCCTAACCCTAACCCTAACCCTAACCCTAACCCTAACCCTAACCCTAACCCTAACCCTAACCCTAACCCTAACCCTAACCCTAACCCTAACCCTAACCCTAACCCTAACCCTAACCCTAACCCTAACCCTAACCCTAACCCTAACCCTAACCCTAACCCTAACCCTAACCCTAACCCTAACCCTAACCCTAACCCTAACCCTAACCCTAACCCTAACCCTAACCCTAACCCTAACCCTAACCCTAACCCTAACCCTAACCCTAACCCTAACCCTAACCCTAACCCTAACCCTAACCCTAACCCTAACCCTAACCCTAACCCTAACCCTAACCCTAACCCTAACCCTAACCCTAACCCTAACCCTAACCCTAACCCTAACCCTAACCCTAACCCTAACCCTAACCCTAACCCTAACCCTAACCCTAACCCTAACCCTAACCCTAACCCTAACCCTAACCCTAACCCTAACCCTAACCCTAACCCTAACCCTAACCCTAACCCTAACCCTAACCCTAACCCTAACCCTAACCCTAACCCTAACCCTAACCCTAACCCTAACCCTAACCCTAACCCTAACCCTAACCCTAACCCTAACCCTAACCCTAACCCTAACCCTAACCCTAACCCTAACCCTAACCCTAACCCTAACCCTAACCCTAACCCTAACCCTAACCCTAACCCTAACCCTAACCCTAACCCTAACCCTAACCCTAACCCTAACCCTAACCCTAACCCTAACCCTAACCCTAACCCTAACCCTAACCCTAACCCTAACCCTAACCCTAACCCTAACCCTAACCCTAACCCTAACCCTAACCCTAACCCTAACCCTAACCCTAACCCTAACCCTAACCCTAACCCTAACCCTAACCCTAACCCTAACCCTAACCCTAACCCTAACCCTAACCCTAACCCTAACCCTAACCCTAACCCTAACCCTAACCCTAACCCTAACCCTAACCCTAACCCTAACCCTAACCCTAACCCTAACCCTAACCCTAACCCTAACCCTAACCCTAACCCTAACCCTAACCCTAACCCTAACCCTAACCCTAACCCTAACCCTAACCCTAACCCTAACCCTAACCCTAACCCTAACCCTAACCCTAACCCTAACCCTAACCCTAACCCTAACCCTAACCCTAACCCTAACCCTAACCCTAACCCTAACCCTAACCCTAACCCTAACCCTAACCCTAACCCTAACCCTAACCCTAACCCTAACCCTAACCCTAACCCTAACCCTAACCCTAACCCTAACCCTAACCCTAACCCTAACCCTAACCCTAACCCTAACCCTAACCCTAACCCTAACCCTAACCCTAACCCTAACCCTAACCCTAACCCTAACCCTAACCCTAACCCTAACCCTAACCCTAACCCTAACCCTAACCCTAACCCTAACCCTAACCCTAACCCTAACCCTAACCCTAACCCTAACCCTAACCCTAACCCTAACCCTAACCCTAACCCTAACCCTAACCCTAACCCTAACCCTAACCCTAACCCTAACCCTAACCCTAACCCTAACCCTAACCCTAACCCTAACCCTAACCCTAACCCTAACCCTAACCCTAACCCTAACCCTAACCGCTAACCCTAACCCTAACCCTAACCCTAACCCTAACCCTAACCCTAACCCTAACCCTAACCCTAACCCTAACCCTAACCCTAACCCTAACCCTAACCCTAACCCTAACCCTAACCCTAACCCTAACCCTAACCCTAACCCTAACCCTAACCCTAACCCTAACCCTAACCCTAACCCTAACCCTAACCCTAACCCTAACCCTAACCCTAACCCTAACCCTAACCCTAACCCTAACCCTAACCCTAACCCTAACCCTAACCCTAACCCTAACCCTAACCCTAACCCTAACCCTAACCCTAACCCTAACCCTAACCCTAACCCTAACCCTAACCCTAACCCTAACCCTAACCCTAACCCTAACCCTAACCCTAACCCTAACCCTAACCCTAACCCTAACCCTAACCCTAACCCTAACCCTAACCCTAACCCTAACCCTAACCCTAACCCTAACCCTAACCCTAACCCTAACCCTAACCCTAACCCTAACCCTAACCCTAACCCTAACCCTAACCCTAACCCTAACCCTAACCCTAACCCTAACCCTAACCCTAACCCTAACCCTAACCCTAACCCTAACCCTAACCCTAACCCTAACCCTAACCCTAACCCTAACCCTAACCCTAACCCTAACCCTAACCCTAACCCTAACCCTAACCCTAACCCTAACCCTAACCCTAACCCTAACCCTAACCCTAACCCTAACCCTAACCCTAACCCTAACCCTAACCCTAACCCTAACCCTAACCCTAACCCTAACCCTAACCCTAACCCTAACCCTAACCCTAACCCTAACCCTAACCCTAACCCTAACCCTAACCCTAACCCTAACCCTAACCCTAACCCTAACCCTAACCCTAACCCTAACCCTAACCCTAACCCTAACCCTAACCCTAACCCTAACCCTAACCCTAACCCTAACCCTAACCCTAACCCTAACCCTAACCCTAACCCTAACCCTAACCCTAACCCTAACCCTAACCCTAACCCTAACCCTAACCCTAACCCTAACCCTAACCCTAACCCTAACCCTAACCCTAACCCTAACCCTAACCCTAACCCTAACCCTAACCCTAACCCTAACCCTAACCCTAACCCTAACCCTAACCCTAACCCTAACCCTAACCCTAACCCTAACCCTAACCCTAACCCTAACCCTAACCCTAACCCTAACCCTAACCCTAACCCTAACCCTAACCCTAACCCTAACCCTAACCCTAACCCTAACCCTAACCCTAACCCTAACCCTAACCCTAACCCTAACCCTAACCCTAACCCTAACCCTAACCCTAACCCTAACCCTAACCCTAACCCTAACCCTAACCCTAACCCTAACCCTAACCCTAACCCTAACCCTAACCCTAACCCTAACCCTAACCCTAACCCTAACCCTAACCCTAACCCTAACCCTAACCCTAACCCTAACCCTAACCCTAACCCTAACCCTAACCCTAACCCTAACCCTAACCCTAACCCTAACCCTAACCCTAACCCTAACCCTAACCCTAACCCTAACCCTAACCCTAACCCTAACCCTAACCCTAACCCTAACCCTAACCCTAACCCTAACCCTAACCCTAACCCTAACCCTAACCCTAACCCTAACCCTAACCCTAACCCTAACCCTAACCCTAACCCTAACCCTAACCCTAACCCTAACCCTAACCCTAACCCTAACCCTAACCCTAACCCTAACCCTAACCCTAACCCTAACCCTAACCCTAACCCTAACCCTAACCCTAACCCTAACCCTAACCCTAACCCTAACCCTAACCCTAACCCTAACCCTAACCCTAACCCTAACCCTAACCCTAACCCTAACCCTAACCCTAACCCTAACCCTAACCCTAACCCTAACCCTAACCCTAACCCTAACCCTAACCCTAACCCTAACCCTAACCCTAACCCTAACCCTAACCCTAACCCTAACCCTAACCCTAACCCTAACCCTAACCCTAACCCTAACCCTAACCCTAACCCTAACCCTAACCCTAACCCTAACCCTAACCCTAACCCTAACCCTAACCCTAACCCTAACCCTAACCCTAACCCTAACCCTAACCCTAACCCTAACCCTAACCCTAACCCTAACCCTAACCCTAACCCTAACCCTAACCCTAACCCTAACCCTAACCCTAACCCTAACCCTAACCCTAACCCTAACCCTAACCCTAACCCTAACCCTAACCCTAACCCTAACCCTAACCCTAACCCTAACCCTAACCCTAACCCTAACCCTAACCCTAACCCTAACCCTAACCCTAACCCTAACCCTAACCCTAACCCTAACCCTAACCCTAACCCTAACCCTAACCCTAACCCTAACCCTAACCCTAACCCTAACCCTAACCCTAACCCTAACCCTAACCCTAACCCTAACCCTAACCCTAACCCTAACCCTAACCCTAACCCTAACCCTAACCCTAACCCTAACCCTAACCCTAACCCTAACCCTAACCCTAACCCTAACCCTAACCCTAACCCTAACCCTAACCCTAACCCTAACCCTAACCCTAACCCTAACCCTAACCCTAACCCTAACCCTAACCCTAACCCTAACCCTAACCCTAACCCTAACCCTAACCCTAACCCTAACCCTAACCCTAACCCTAACCCTAACCCTAACCCTAACCCTAACCCTAACCCTAACCCTAACCCTAACCCTAACCCTAACCCTAACCCTAACCCTAACCCTAACCCTAACCCTAACCCTAACCCTAACCCTAACCCTAACCCTAACCCTAACCCTAACCCTAACCCTAACCCTAACCCTAACCCTAACCCTAACCCTAACCCTAACCCTAACCCTAACCCTAACCCTAACCCTAACCCTAACCCTAACCCTAACCCTAACCCTAACCCTAACCCTAACCCTAACCCTAACCCTAACCCTAACCCTAACCCTAACCCTAACCCTAACCCTAACCCTAACCCTAACCCTAACCCTAACCCTAACCCTAACCCTAACCCTAACCCTAACCCTAACCCTAACCCTAACCCTAACCCTAACCCTAACCCTAACCCTAACCCTAACCCTAACCCTAACCCTAACCCTAACCCTAACCCTAACCCTAACCCTAACCCTAACCCTAACCCTAACCCTAACCCTAACCCTAACCCTAACCCTAACCCTAACCCTAACCCTAACCCTAACCCTAACCCTAACCCTAACCCTAACCCTAACCCTAACCCTAACCCTAACCCTAACCCTAACCCTAACCCTAACCCTAACCCTAACCCTAACCCTAACCCTAACCCTAACCCTAACCCTAACCCTAACCCTAACCCTAACCCTAACCCTAACCCTAACCCTAACCCTAACCCTAACCCTAACCCTAACCCTAACCCTAACCCTAACCCTAACCCTAACCCTAACCCTAACCCTAACCCTAACCCTAACCCTAACCCTAACCCTAACCCTAACCCTAACCCTAACCCTAACCCTAACCCTAACCCTAACCCTAACCCTAACCCTAACCCTAACCCTAACCCTAACCCTAACCCTAACCCTAACCCTAACCCTAACCCTAACCCTAACCCTAACCCTAACCCTAACCCTAACCCTAACCCTAACCCTAACCCTAACCCTAACCCTAACCCTAACCCTAACCCTAACCCTAACCCTAACCCTAACCCTAACCCTAACCCTAACCCTAACCCTAACCCTAACCCTAACCCTAACCCTAACCCTAACCCTAACCCTAACCCTAACCCTAACCCTAACCCTAACCCTAACCCTAACCCTAACCCTAACCCTAACCCTAACCCTAACCCTAACCCTAACCCTAACCCTAACCCTAACCCTAACCCTAACCCTAACCCTAACCCTAACCCTAACCCTAACCCTAACCCTAACCCTAACCCTAACCCTAACCCTAACCCTAACCCTAACCCTAACCCTAACCCTAACCCTAACCCTAACCCTAACCCTAACCCTAACCCTAACCCTAACCCTAACCCTAACCCTAACCCTAACCCTAACCCTAACCCTAACCCTAACCCTAACCCTAACCCTAACCCTAACCCTAACCCTAACCCTAACCCTAACCCTAACCCTAACCCTAACCCTAACCCTAACCCTAACCCTAACCCTAACCCTAACCCTAACCCTAACCCTAACCCTAACCCTAACCCTAACCCTAACCCTAACCCTAACCCTAACCCTAACCCTAACCCTAACCCTAACCCTAACCCTAACCCTAACCCTAACCCTAACCCTAACCCTAACCCTAACCCTAACCCTAACCCTAACCCTAACCCTAACCCTAACCCTAACCCTAACCCTAACCCTAACCCTAACCCTAACCCTAACCCTAACCCTAACCCTAACCCTAACCCTAACCCTAACCCTAACCCTAACCCTAACCCTAACCCTAACCCTAACCCTAACCCTAACCCTAACCCTAACCCTAACCCTAACCCTAACCCTAACCCTAACCCTAACCCTAACCCTAACCCTAACCCTAACCCTAACCCTAACCCTAACCCTAACCCTAACCCTAACCCTAACCCTAACCCTAACCCTAACCCTAACCCTAACCCTAACCCTAACCCTAACCCTAACCCTAACCCTAACCCTAACCCTAACCCTAACCCTAACCCTAACCCTAACCCTAACCCTAACCCTAACCCTAACCCTAACCCTAACCCTAACCCTAACCCTAACCCTAACCCTAACCCTAACCCTAACCCTAACCCTAACCCTAACCCTAACCCTAACCCTAACCCTAACCCTAACCCTAACCCTAACCCTAACCCTAACCCTAACCCTAACCCTAACCCTAACCCTAACCCTAACCCTAACCCTAACCCTAACCCTAACCCTAACCCTAACCCTAACCCTAACCCTAACCCTAACCCTAACCCTAACCCTAACCCTAACCCTAACCCTAACCCTAACCCTAACCCTAACCCTAACCCTAACCCTAACCCTAACCCTAACCCTAACCCTAACCCTAACCCTAACCCTAACCCTAACCCTAACCCTAACCCTAACCCTAACCCTAACCCTAACCCTAACCCTAACCCTAACCCTAACCCTAACCCTAACCCTAACCCTAACCCTAACCCTAACCCTAACCCTAACCCTAACCCTAACCCTAACCCTAACCCTAACCCTAACCCTAACCCTAACCCTAACCCTAACCCTAACCCTAACCCTAACCCTAACCCTAACCCTAACCCTAACCCTAACCCTAACCCTAACCCTAACCCTAACCCTAACCCTAACCCTAACCCTAACCCTAACCCTAACCCTAACCCTAACCCTAACCCTAACCCTAACCCTAACCCTAACCCTAACCCTAACCCTAACCCTAACCCTAACCCTAACCCTAACCCTAACCCTAACCCTAACCCTAACCCTAACCCTAACCCTAACCCTAACCCTAACCCTAACCCTAACCCTAACCCTAACCCTAACCCTAACCCTAACCCTAACCCTAACCCTAACCCTAACCCTAACCCTAACCCTAACCCTAACCCTAACCCTAACCCTAACCCTAACCCTAACCCTAACCCTAACCCTAACCCTAACCCTAACCCTAACCCTAACCCTAACCCTAACCCTAACCCTAACCCTAACCCTAACCCTAACCCTAACCCTAACCCTAACCCTAACCCTAACCCTAACCCTAACCCTAACCCTAACCCTAACCCTAACCCTAACCCTAACCCTAACCCTAACCCTAACCCTAACCCTAACCCTAACCCTAACCCTAACCCTAACCCTAACCCTAACCCTAACCCTAACCCTAACCCTAACCCTAACCCTAACCCTAACCCTAACCCTAACCCTAACCCTAACCCTAACCCTAACCCTAACCCTAACCCTAACCCTAACCCTAACCCTAACCCTAACCCTAACCCTAACCCTAACCCTAACCCTAACCCTAACCCTAACCCTAACCCTAACCCTAACCCTAACCCTAACCCTAACCCTAACCCTAACCCTAACCCTAACCCTAACCCTAACCCTAACCCTAACCCTAACCCTAACCCTAACCCTAACCCTAACCCTAACCCTAACCCTAACCCTAACCCTAACCCTAACCCTAACCCTAACCCTAACCCTAACCCTAACCCTAACCCTAACCCTAACCCTAACCCTAACCCTAACCCTAACCCTAACCCTAACCCTAACCCTAACCCTAACCCTAACCCTAACCCTAACCCTAACCCTAACCCTAACCCTAACCCTAACCCTAACCCTAACCCTAACCCTAACCCTAACCCTAACCCTAACCCTAACCCTAACCCTAACCCTAACCCTAACCCTAACCCTAACCCTAACCCTAACCCTAACCCTAACCCTAACCCTAACCCTAACCCTAACCCTAACCCTAACCCTAACCCTAACCCTAACCCTAACCCTAACCCTAACCCTAACCCTAACCCTAACCCTAACCCTAACCCTAACCCTAACCCTAACCCTAACCCTAACCCTAACCCTAACCCTAACCCTAACCCTAACCCTAACCCTAACCCTAACCCTAACCCTAACCCTAACCCTAACCCTAACCCTAACCCTAACCCTAACCCTAACCCTAACCCTAACCCTAACCCTAACCCTAACCCTAACCCTAACCCTAACCCTAACCCTAACCCTAACCCTAACCCTAACCCTAACCCTAACCCTAACCCTAACCCTAACCCTAACCCTAACCCTAACCCTAACCCTAACCCTAACCCTAACCCTAACCCTAACCCTAACCCTAACCCTAACCCTAACCCTAACCCTAACCCTAACCCTAACCCTAACCCTAACCCTAACCCTAACCCTAACCCTAACCCTAACCCTAACCCTAACCCTAACCCTAACCCTAACCCTAACCCTAACCCTAACCCTAACCCTAACCCTAACCCTAACCCTAACCCTAACCCTAACCCTAACCCTAACCCTAACCCTAACCCTAACCCTAACCCTAACCCTAACCCTAACCCTAACCCTAACCCTAACCCTAACCCTAACCCTAACCCTAACCCTAACCCTAACCCTAACCCTAACCCTAACCCTAACCCTAACCCTAACCCTAACCCTAACCCTAACCCTAACCCTAACCCTAACCCTAACCCTAACCCTAACCCTAACCCTAACCCTAACCCTAACCCTAACCCTAACCCTAACCCTAACCCTAACCCTAACCCTAACCCTAACCCTAACCCTAACCCTAACCCTAACCCTAACCCTAACCCTAACCCTAACCCTAACCCTAACCCTAACCCTAACCCTAACCCTAACCCTAACCCTAACCCTAACCCTAACCCTAACCCTAACCCTAACCCTAACCCTAACCCTAACCCTAACCCTAACCCTAACCCTAACCCTAACCCTAACCCTAACCCTAACCCTAACCCTAACCCTAACCCTAACCCTAACCCTAACCCTAACCCTAACCCTAACCCTAACCCTAACCCTAACCCTAACCCTAACCCTAACCCTAACCCTAACCCTAACCCTAACCCTAACCCTAACCCTAACCCTAACCCTAACCCTAACCCTAACCCTAACCCTAACCCTAACCCTAACCCTAACCCTAACCCTAACCCTAACCCTAACCCTAACCCTAACCCTAACCCTAACCCTAACCCTAACCCTAACCCTAACCCTAACCCTAACCCTAACCCTAACCCTAACCCTAACCCTAACCCTAACCCTAACCCTAACCCTAACCCTAACCCTAACCCTAACCCTAACCCTAACCCTAACCCTAACCCTAACCCTAACCCTAACCCTAACCCTAACCCTAACCCTAACCCTAACCCTAACCCTAACCCTAACCCTAACCCTAACCCTAACCCTAACCCTAACCCTAACCCTAACCCTAACCCTAACCCTAACCCTAACCCTAACCCTAACCCTAACCCTAACCCTAACCCTAACCCTAACCCTAACCCTAACCCTAACCCTAACCCTAACCCTAACCCTAACCCTAACCCTAACCCTAACCCTAACCCTAACCCTAACCCTAACCCTAACCCTAACCCTAACCCTAACCCTAACCCTAACCCTAACCCTAACCCTAACCCTAACCCTAACCCTAACCCTAACCCTAACCCTAACCCTAACCCTAACCCTAACCCTAACCCTAACCCTAACCCTAACCCTAACCCTAACCCTAACCCTAACCCTAACCCTAACCCTAACCCTAACCCTAACCCTAACCCTAACCCTAACCCTAACCCTAACCCTAACCCTAACCCTAACCCTAACCCTAACCCTAACCCTAACCCTAACCCTAACCCTAACCCTAACCCTAACCCTAACCCTAACCCTAACCCTAACCCTAACCCTAACCCTAACCCTAACCCTAACCCTAACCCTAACCCTAACCCTAACCCTAACCCTAACCCTAACCCTAACCCTAACCCTAACCCTAACCCTAACCCTAACCCTAACCCTAACCCTAACCCTAACCCTAACCCTAACCCTAACCCTAACCCTAACCCTAACCCTAACCCTAACCCTAACCCTAACCCTAACCCTAACCCTAACCCTAACCCTAACCCTAACCCTAACCCTAACCCTAACCCTAACCCTAACCCTAACCCTAACCCTAACCCTAACCCTAACCCTAACCCTAACCCTAACCCTAACCCTAACCCTAACCCTAACCCTAACCCTAACCCTAACCCTAACCCTAACCCTAACCCTAACCCTAACCCTAACCCTAACCCTAACCCTAACCCTAACCCTAACCCTAACCCTAACCCTAACCCTAACCCTAACCCTAACCCTAACCCTAACCCTAACCCTAACCCTAACCCTAACCCTAACCCTAACCCTAACCCTAACCCTAACCCTAACCCTAACCCTAACCCTAACCCTAACCCTAACCCTAACCCTAACCCTAACCCTAACCCTAACCCTAACCCTAACCCTAACCCTAACCCTAACCCTAACCCTAACCCTAACCCTAACCCTAACCCTAACCCTAACCCTAACCCTAACCCTAACCCTAACCCTAACCCTAACCCTAACCCTAACCCTAACCCTAACCCTAACCCTAACCCTAACCCTAACCCTAACCCTAACCCTAACCCTAACCCTAACCCTAACCCTAACCCTAACCCTAACCCTAACCCTAACCCTAACCCTAACCCTAACCCTAACCCTAACCCTAACCCTAACCCTAACCCTAACCCTAACCCTAACCCTAACCCTAACCCTAACCCTAACCCTAACCCTAACCCTAACCCTAACCCTAACCCTAACCCTAACCCTAACCCTAACCCTAACCCTAACCCTAACCCTAACCCTAACCCTAACCCTAACCCTAACCCTAACCCTAACCCTAACCCTAACCCTAACCCTAACCCTAACCCTAACCCTAACCCTAACCCTAACCCTAACCCTAACCCTAACCCTAACCCTAACCCTAACCCTAACCCTAACCCTAACCCTAACCCTAACCCTAACCCTAACCCTAACCCTAACCCTAACCCTAACCCTAACCCTAACCCTAACCCTAACCCTAACCCTAACCCTAACCCTAACCCTAACCCTAACCCTAACCCTAACCCTAACCCTAACCCTAACCCTAACCCTAACCCTAACCCTAACCCTAACCCTAACCCTAACCCTAACCCTAACCCGAACCCTAACCCTAACCCTAACCCTAACCCTAACCCTAACCCTAACCCTAACCCTAACCCTAACCCTAACCCTAACCCTAACCCTAACCCTAACCCTAACCCTAACCCTAACCCTAACCCTAACCCTAACCCTAACCCTAACCCTAACCCTAACCCTAACCCTAACCCTAACCCTAACCCTAACCCTAACCCTAACCCTAACCCTAACCCTAACCCTAACCCTAACCCTAACCCTAACCCTAACCCTAACCCTAACCCTAACCCTAACCCTAACCCTAACCCTAACCCTAACCCTAACCCTAACCCTAACCCTAACCCTAACCCTAACCCTAACCCTAACCCTAACCCTAACCCTAACCCTAACCCTAACCCTAACCCTAACCCTAACCCTAACCCTAACCCTAACCCTAACCCTAACCCTAACCCTAACCCTAACCCTAACCCTAACCCTAACCCTAACCCTAACCCTAACCCTAACCCTAACCCTAACCCTAACCCTAACCCTAACCCTAACCCTAACCCTAACCCTAACCCTAACCCTAACCCTAACCCTAACCCTAACCCTAACCCTAACCCTAACCCTAACCCTAACCCTAACCCTAACCCTAACCCTAACCCTAACCCTAACCCTAACCCTAACCCTAACCCTAACCCTAACCCTAACCCTAACCCTAACCCTAACCCTAACCCTAACCCTAACCCTAACCCTAACCCTAACCCTAACCCTAACCCTAACCCTAACCCTAACCCTAACCCTAACCCTAACCCTAACCCTAACCCTAACCCTAACCCTAACCCTAACCCTAACCCTAACCCTAACCCTAACCCTAACCCTAACCCTAACCCTAACCCTAACCCTAACCCTAACCCTAACCCTAACCCTAACCCTAACCCTAACCCTAACCCTAACCCTAACCCTAACCCTAACCCTAACCCTAACCCTAACCCTAACCCTAACCCTAACCCTAACCCTAACCCTAACCCTAACCCTAACCCTAACCCTAACCCTAACCCTAACCCTAACCCTAACCCTAACCCTAACCCTAACCCTAACCCTAACCCTAACCCTAACCCTAACCCTAACCCTAACCCTAACCCTAACCCTAACCCTAACCCTAACCCTAACCCTAACCCTAACCCTAACCCTAACCCTAACCCTAACCCTAACCCTAACCCTAACCCTAACCCTAACCCTAACCCTAACCCTAACCCTAACCCTAACCCTAACCCTAACCCTAACCCTAACCCTAACCCTAACCCTAACCCTAACCCTAACCCTAACCCTAACCCTAACCCTAACCCTAACCCTAACCCTAACCCTAACCCTAACCCTAACCCTAACCCTAACCCTAACCCTAACCCTAACCCTAACCCTAACCCTAACCCTAACCCTAACCCTAACCCTAACCCTAACCCTAACCCTAACCCTAACCCTAACCCTAACCCTAACCCTAACCCTAACCCTAACCCTAACCCTAACCCTAACCCTAACCCTAACCCTAACCCTAACCCTAACCCTAACCCTAACCCTAACCCTAACCCTAACCCTAACCCTAACCCTAACCCTAACCCTAACCCTAACCCTAACCCTAACCCTAACCCTAACCCTAACCCTAACCCTAACCCTAACCCTAACCCTAACCCTAACCCTAACCCTAACCCTAACCCTAACCCTAACCCTAACCCTAACCCTAACCCTAACCCTAACCCTAACCCTAACCCTAACCCTAACCCTAACCCTAACCCTAACCCTAACCCTAACCCTAACCCTAACCCTAACCCTAACCCTAACCCTAACCCTAACCCTAACCCTAACCCTAACCCTAACCCTAACCCTAACCCTAACCCTAACCCTAACCCTAACCCTAACCCTAACCCTAACCCTAACCCTAACCCTAACCCTAACCCTAACCCTAACCCTAACCCTAACCCTAACCCTAACCCTAACCCTAACCCTAACCCTAACCCTAACCCTAACCCTAACCCTAACCCTAACCCTAACCCTAACCCTAACCCTAACCCTAACCCTAACCCTAACCCTAACCCTAACCCTAACCCTAACCCTAACCCTAACCCTAACCCTAACCCTAACCCTAACCCTAACCCTAACCCTAACCCTAACCCTAACCCTAACCCTAACCCTAACCCTAACCCTAACCCTAACCCTAACCCTAACCCTAACCCTAACCCTAACCCTAACCCTAACCCTAACCCTAACCCTAACCCTAACCCTAACCCTAACCCTAACCCTAACCCTAACCCTAACCCTAACCCTAACCCTAACCCTAACCCTAACCCTAACCCTAACCCTAACCCTAACCCTAACCCTAACCCTAACCCTAACCCTAACCCTAACCCTAACCCTAACCCTAACCCTAACCCTAACCCTAACCCTAACCCTAACCCTAACCCTAACCCTAACCCTAACCCTAACCCTAACCCTAACCCTAACCCTAACCCTAACCCTAACCCTAACCCTAACCCTAACCCTAACCCTAACCCTAACCCTAACCCTAACCCTAACCCTAACCCTAACCCTAACCCTAACCCTAACCCTAACCCTAACCCTAACCCTAACCCTAACCCTAACCCTAACCCTAACCCTAACCCTAACCCTAACCCTAACCCTAACCCTAACCCTAACCCTAACCCTAACCCTAACCCTAACCCTAACCCTAACCCTAACCCTAACCCTAACCCTAACCCTAACCCTAA
>NW_027204193.1:97500-102500 GCF_024711535.1 Dipodomys merriami
CCCTAACCCTAACCCTAACCCTAACCCTAACCCTAACCCTAACCCTAACCCTAACCCTAACCCTAACCCTAACCCTAACCCTAACCCTAACCCTAACCCTAACCCTAACCCTAACCCTAACCCTAACCCTAACCCTAACCCTAACCCTAACCCTAACCCTAACCCTAACCCTAACCCTAACCCTAACCCTAACCCTAACCCTAACCCTAACCCTAACCCTAACCCTAACCCTAACCCTAACCCTAACCCTAACCCTAACCCTAACCCTAACCCTAACCCTAACCCTAACCCTAACCCTAACCCTAACCCTAACCCTAACCCTAACCCTAACCCTAACCCTAACCCTAACCCTAACCCTAACCCTAACCCTAACCCTAACCCTAACCCTAACCCTAACCCTAACCCTAACCCTAACCCTAACCCTAACCCTAACCCTAACCCTAACCCTAACCCTAACCCTAACCCTAACCCTAACCCTAACCCTAACCCTAACCCTAACCCTAACCCTAACCCTAACCCTAACCCTAACCCTAACCCTAACCCTAACCCTAACCCTAACCCTAACCCTAACCCTAACCCTAACCCTAACCCTAACCCTAACCCTAACCCTAACCCTAACCCTAACCCTAACCCTAACCCTAACCCTAACCCTAACCCTAACCCTAACCCTAACCCTAACCCTAACCCTAACCCTAACCCTAACCCTAACCCTAACCCTAACCCTAACCCTAACCCTAACCCTAACCCTAACCCTAACCCTAACCCTAACCCTAACCCTAACCCTAACCCTAACCCTAACCCTAACCCTAACCCTAACCCTAACCCTAACCCTAACCCTAACCCTAACCCTAACCCTAACCCTAACCCTAACCCTAACCCTAACCCTAACCCTAACCCTAACCCTAACCCTAACCCTAACCCTAACCCTAACCCTAACCCTAACCCTAACCCTAACCCTAACCCTAACCCTAACCCTAACCCTAACCCTAACCCTAACCCTAACCCTAACCCTAACCCTAACCCTAACCCTAACCCTAACCCTAACCCTAACCCTAACCCTAACCCTAACCCTAACCCTAACCCTAACCCTAACCCTAACCCTAACCCTAACCCTAACCCTAACCCTAACCCTAACCCTAACCCTAACCCTAACCCTAACCCTAACCCTAACCCTAACCCTAACCCTAACCCTAACCCTAACCCTAACCCTAACCCTAACCCTAACCCTAACCCTAACCCTAACCCTAACCCTAACCCTAACCCTAACCCTAACCCTAACCCTAACCCTAACCCTAACCCTAACCCTAACCCTAACCCTAACCCTAACCCTAACCCTAACCCTAACCCTAACCCTAACCCTAACCCTAACCCTAACCCTAACCCTAACCCTAACCCTAACCCTAACCCTAACCCTAACCCTAACCCTAACCCTAACCCTAACCCTAACCCTAACCCTAACCCTAACCCTAACCCTAACCCTAACCCTAACCCTAACCCTAACCCTAACCCTAACCCTAACCCTAACCCTAACCCTAACCCTAACCCTAACCCTAACCCTAACCCTAACCCTAACCCTAACCCTAACCCTAACCCTAACCCTAACCCTAACCCTAACCCTAACCCTAACCCTAACCCTAACCCTAACCCTAACCCTAACCCTAACCCTAACCCTAACCCTAACCCTAACCCTAACCCTAACCCTAACCCTAACCCTAACCCTAACCCTAACCCTAACCCTAACCCTAACCCTAACCCTAACCCTAACCCTAACCCTAACCCTAACCCTAACCCTAACCCTAACCCTAACCCTAACCCTAACCCTAACCCTAACCCTAACCCTAACCCTAACCCTAACCCTAACCCTAACCCTAACCCTAACCCTAACCCTAACCCTAACCCTAACCCTAACCCTAACCCTAACCCTAACCCTAACCCTAACCCTAACCCTAACCCTAACCCTAACCCTAACCCTAACCCTAACCCTAACCCTAACCCTAACCCTAACCCTAACCCTAACCCTAACCCTAACCCTAACCCTAACCCTAACCCTAACCCTAACCCTAACCCTAACCCTAACCCTAACCCTAACCCTAACCCTAACCCTAACCCTAACCCTAACCCTAACCCTAACCCTAACCCTAACCCTAACCCTAACCCTAACCCTAACCCTAACCCTAACCCTAACCCTAACCCTAACCCTAACCCTAACCCTAACCCTAACCCTAACCCTAACCCTAACCCTAACCCTAACCCTAACCCTAACCCTAACCCTAACCCTAACCCTAACCCTAACCCTAACCCTAACCCTAACCCTAACCCTAACCCTAACCCTAACCCTAACCCTAACCGCTAACCCTAACCCTAACCCTAACCCTAACCCTAACCCTAACCCTAACCCTAACCCTAACCCTAACCCTAACCCTAACCCTAACCCTAACCCTAACCCTAACCCTAACCCTAACCCTAACCCTAACCCTAACCCTAACCCTAACCCTAACCCTAACCCTAACCCTAACCCTAACCCTAACCCTAACCCTAACCCTAACCCTAACCCTAACCCTAACCCTAACCCTAACCCTAACCCTAACCCTAACCCTAACCCTAACCCTAACCCTAACCCTAACCCTAACCCTAACCCTAACCCTAACCCTAACCCTAACCCTAACCCTAACCCTAACCCTAACCCTAACCCTAACCCTAACCCTAACCCTAACCCTAACCCTAACCCTAACCCTAACCCTAACCCTAACCCTAACCCTAACCCTAACCCTAACCCTAACCCTAACCCTAACCCTAACCCTAACCCTAACCCTAACCCTAACCCTAACCCTAACCCTAACCCTAACCCTAACCCTAACCCTAACCCTAACCCTAACCCTAACCCTAACCCTAACCCTAACCCTAACCCTAACCCTAACCCTAACCCTAACCCTAACCCTAACCCTAACCCTAACCCTAACCCTAACCCTAACCCTAACCCTAACCCTAACCCTAACCCTAACCCTAACCCTAACCCTAACCCTAACCCTAACCCTAACCCTAACCCTAACCCTAACCCTAACCCTAACCCTAACCCTAACCCTAACCCTAACCCTAACCCTAACCCTAACCCTAACCCTAACCCTAACCCTAACCCTAACCCTAACCCTAACCCTAACCCTAACCCTAACCCTAACCCTAACCCTAACCCTAACCCTAACCCTAACCCTAACCCTAACCCTAACCCTAACCCTAACCCTAACCCTAACCCTAACCCTAACCCTAACCCTAACCCTAACCCTAACCCTAACCCTAACCCTAACCCTAACCCTAACCCTAACCCTAACCCTAACCCTAACCCTAACCCTAACCCTAACCCTAACCCTAACCCTAACCCTAACCCTAACCCTAACCCTAACCCTAACCCTAACCCTAACCCTAACCCTAACCCTAACCCTAACCCTAACCCTAACCCTAACCCTAACCCTAACCCTAACCCTAACCCTAACCCTAACCCTAACCCTAACCCTAACCCTAACCCTAACCCTAACCCTAACCCTAACCCTAACCCTAACCCTAACCCTAACCCTAACCCTAACCCTAACCCTAACCCTAACCCTAACCCTAACCCTAACCCTAACCCTAACCCTAACCCTAACCCTAACCCTAACCCTAACCCTAACCCTAACCCTAACCCTAACCCTAACCCTAACCCTAACCCTAACCCTAACCCTAACCCTAACCCTAACCCTAACCCTAACCCTAACCCTAACCCTAACCCTAACCCTAACCCTAACCCTAACCCTAACCCTAACCCTAACCCTAACCCTAACCCTAACCCTAACCCTAACCCTAACCCTAACCCTAACCCTAACCCTAACCCTAACCCTAACCCTAACCCTAACCCTAACCCTAACCCTAACCCTAACCCTAACCCTAACCCTAACCCTAACCCTAACCCTAACCCTAACCCTAACCCTAACCCTAACCCTAACCCTAACCCTAACCCTAACCCTAACCCTAACCCTAACCCTAACCCTAACCCTAACCCTAACCCTAACCCTAACCCTAACCCTAACCCTAACCCTAACCCTAACCCTAACCCTAACCCTAACCCTAACCCTAACCCTAACCCTAACCCTAACCCTAACCCTAACCCTAACCCTAACCCTAACCCTAACCCTAACCCTAACCCTAACCCTAACCCTAACCCTAACCCTAACCCTAACCCTAACCCTAACCCTAACCCTAACCCTAACCCTAACCCTAACCCTAACCCTAACCCTAACCCTAACCCTAACCCTAACCCTAACCCTAACCCTAACCCTAACCCTAACCCTAACCCTAACCCTAACCCTAACCCTAACCCTAACCCTAACCCTAACCCTAACCCTAACCCTAACCCTAACCCTAACCCTAACCCTAACCCTAACCCTAACCCTAACCCTAACCCTAACCCTAACCCTAACCCTAACCCTAACCCTAACCCTAACCCTAACCCTAACCCTAACCCTAACCCTAACCCTAACCCTAACCCTAACCCTAACCCTAACCCTAACCCTAACCCTAACCCTAACCCTAACCCTAACCCTAACCCTAACCCTAACCCTAACCCTAACCCTAACCCTAACCCTAACCCTAACCCTAACCCTAACCCTAACCCTAACCCTAACCCTAACCCTAACCCTAACCCTAACCCTAACCCTAACCCTAACCCTAACCCTAACCCTAACCCTAACCCTAACCCTAACCCTAACCCTAACCCTAACCCTAACCCTAACCCTAACCCTAACCCTAACCCTAACCCTAACCCTAACCCTAACCCTAACCCTAACCCTAACCCTAACCCTAACCCTAACCCTAACCCTAACCCTAACCCTAACCCTAACCCTAACCCTAACCCTAACCCTAACCCTAACCCTAACCCTAACCCTAACCCTAACCCTAACCCTAACCCTAACCCTAACCCTAACCCTAACCCTAACCCTAACCCTAACCCTAACCCTAACCCTAACCCTAAC